>NW_026857631.1:0-22196 GCF_026571515.1 Ruditapes philippinarum | reverse complement strand
TTTTAATAATACATTTAAATATATTCATATGATCCATAACTCTGTATTATTTGGTTATTTATCCATTTTTCTGTATTCTTATTATGGCTCGTGCAAGTATTCAAGACTGGGTAATCAAAATCAAACTAAAAAACTCGATTAGGAGTAAATGTCAGTTCAAATCATGGTCTTTGTTTATGTAATTCAGCCGCCTCAAGACTCTATATACATGTTTTTACCTTAATTAGAATCTTTGGGTATAATTTCTATAATTCATCTTTCGACAATATTTCAAAAAAAATCACAAACCCACAGTTGAAGTAGCAAGGGGTTAGTAGTTTCAATTTTTATTGTTTAAAAGTTTTTTTTTACCTAATACAGGGGGTAACTTTTACCAATGAAAACTACTCCAGGGGGAGTAAACTCGTCTGTCCAATATCACACTCCAGATAATACACACTCTTACACCTGTAACATATAAACATGATTATATACCAGAATTCCATTAATTATTATCTCTTCATTTAAGTTGTCTGTTGCGGTAAAAGACTTTCAGATAATTACTTCCTCTGGCAAGTTAATTTACTTTACAACCATAAAATATATAAGTCTTCATTTTCATGGGAAAAAACTGAGGCAGTTTTTGTCAGAAACTGAAATATTCAAAGTGCTGGGACAAGATTGTTTGATTTTGCTAATGCTAAAAATAATTCAAAAGGAAAGGGTTTAATCATTTATCTGTTATAAGAATCATATCTTGTCACCTTTTGTACCAGCTTTTTCTATTTATACAAACATAGCAATACTCTTTTTAAAAAATGTTGATTTTTTACATAATGTTTACAACTTTACCTTTTTAATGTTGAATTTAAAAGCCTGTTTTAACGTAGATTTCCCTGAATCTTCCACCACATACTAACATTACTGGCACACCTGAAATAAAGTTTTAAACCCCAAAGTACTGTGATATTTTTTTGAATTTTCAAAACAACCTGTGCCTTTCTGAAAGAGGGAAATATATGCTATTATAGCATGATACATCAGAAAAGGGGTGGGGGAAAAAACCTGACATCAAGTTCAACCACTGAGAATGGAATTTACCCATACATTTTAAATATTTACAATTTTCAATTCAACTTACATACATGGTACATAGCAAAGGGCCATCTTTCAGTCAATTAAAAATTATCAACAAGCTGATTAAGTCAGGCAACTGTAAAATCATGGTTTGGTGAAGAAAATGTGCACAGGGCATTTCATAGGAAAAATACCTATTTTGGGCTAGGGGATCAACATAAATCCCAGTTTGTATAGTCTCATTATAAAACATGAGAGATATATAAACATGTGACTCTCATTGACACTCTTTGCTTCCATGTTTAGTTATAAAGAAAAGAATTCTTTTTGCTAGGCACTAAAATTTTTTTTGGTAGCTGTGATTTTTTGGGTAGGTAGCAGAGGGGAAACAATATTTCTAGGTTCAGAATCATATTGAAAACCGATTGTAGTGAAATGTTAGCCGGATTAAGTGAAAGCATTGCAACACTTTTCATTCTTCTTTCATTTTGCACATTAAAAAATTTTTATTCTGAAAGAAATGGGTGAGGAAAGATGTGAAAATTTTGCACACTAGTTTTTGGTTTTAAACCCCAATCTCAAAAAAAATTTTTCCCAGTACTTCCATGAAAACAACTTCTGGGCCCCTTTTATAAAAATTTAAACAATAAAAAAGTTTTTTAAAAACCTTTAAATTTCATATACATAAAAAATGAAATTTTTTTTTTTTGGGTTTTCATAAAATTACCCTAAAAACAAATAGGTTTTATTTAATGCTTTTTTTACTCGGGGTTTCACTACCCAAAAATCCCTGGGGGTCTTTTTTTGACAAATTTTTCCCATTTAAAAGATGAACCCCCCTTTTTAAAAAAAATTTGCCCCTCACTCACAGTATTTTGAAATCCTAAGTAAAATTTCAAACTTTTGCGAAATTTTAAAAGGGTTTCAAAATTTATTAAAGGGGTAAAAGGGGACCCCCTTTGTTTTATTAAAGGCAGATTTGAAGGGAAAAAGAAAATTACCTTCATTTTTTTGTATAAAATTTTTCTTCCCTTTACATCAAGTACGTTCTGTAATTGTTCTGACACACTGATCTCTGGAACATCCATATCTTCTCCAGGCATTTTAACAGACAGGGGAAGTAACTGCTTATTCAATAAAGTTTTATCACCATCAACTTTAAATATGTTTGTGTACGGGTGAAAATTTGAGATAAATGAACATAAAGTTGTTTTCAATTTGTCAAATTTTAGAACAACAAAAGTTTACTATCATTTAGGGAGTTTTTCAGCACGTTTATGACAGTTTTATCGTTAATTCCTAACATTGAATCAACTTGGTTAACAGCTGTTTTAGTCTTTGTAACCCCTTTTACCGTGCTAACTGTTACTAAACTGTTACAATCTGGAGAATATACATCGTAACCTTGACTACCAGGCACTAAATTGTATTCCATAACACTAGCAGTTCCAACTACAGCTTGAATTGTGACAACACCCTTCAGTGGGAACACACATGGATGAGATGCGATCACTAAAACACTGTCACCTACTGGTATAGCTATAGGGCTGAAACAACAACACCCAAACTTTATCATTATCAATATCTATATATAAAATTTAAAAATATAATATACATATGCAGACAAATAAAAAACAAACAATCTTATCTGAATTTATACAAAATAAATTGCATCAAATTTGAAAAATGTTAAAACTATTCACCATTCAATTATAACATGTATAACCGTCCCTACCCAGACGGGAGCGTCCGTGGCCGAGTGATTAAGGTCGTTGACTTCAAACCACTTGCCCCTCACCGCTGTGGGTTCGAATCCCGACAGGGACTTTGGATTCTTTCATGTGAGGAAGCTATCCATCTAGCTTACAGAACATCAGTGGTTCTACTCAGGTGCCCGCTTGTGTCTGAAATAATGCACGGAGGGGCCCCCAAGGTCTTCCTCCACCAGTAAAGCTGGAATGCGCCAAATGACATATACTGTGCTGGTGTGACGTAAAACCCAAATCAAACAAACAAACCCTACCCCGGCCATGGAGATTGGAGACTTTGGTAGAGAGTGGGATGTAATTTTCAAAGTTTGACCCATTAATCATTCCCTGCACTACCATGTCAATGTTTGCAATTTGTTGGAAAGTGAAGGAAAAAAATCACTGGGCATAAGTTATAAAAAAGAAACTAAAAACATCCTTATTACAAACAATTTTTTAGAACTTGATGCATTAAATGAGAGTTAAGTACCTTTTATGAGTGCTGGGTTGCCCACTGTCAAAATGGTCCCCATAACCAGCTCTAGACTGAAGTCTTCTACCTATATCTGTCCAGTCATCTCTATCATCAACAGATTCTTCTATACTCTTTTCTGATGGCTGTGTCTCACTTTCCTTATTGAAGTCTCTTTTAGACTTTTTCTTTACAACAGCAGTTTTATCATTTTCCAAAGAACCAATCTTTCTTTTCTTTATATTTTCATGCTTACTGTGAACATCTGAATCTATAGAGTCACTGTCAGTATTTCTATTATCTTCTGGTCTATCTGTGTCAACTGTTTTCCCACCTGCTTGTATGTCAACCAAGTCACTAGCAATATCACTTTCTTCATTATCATCATCTATTACCACCATACTAATATTAGTGTCACCATTATCCTCTTGTTCACTCTTCTGTTTTGTTTTGGCAACAGCTTTAGGACTAATTGAATTTGCTTTAGCTGACTTCTTACCTTTCTTGGATTTTCTTGATTTCTTTTTGTTCCCAGATTTTACATATTCAATTTGTTTTTCCTTTGGTAGAGAATTAATTGCATCAACAACCTCTACATGTTTGCTTTTTGGTTTGTCAGATTTATGTTTGTTTTTACTTTTAGTTCTCTCATCTATGACAGTTTCCTTGCATTTAACCTCAAATGCTGATACTCTTTTCTTTTTTAAAGGCATTTTTGAATTACCTGATTTCTTTAAGACGCTTTAATCTGAAATTTGAATGAAATCTTTTAAAATGTTTGACATCTAATACCAGTATTGAAAATAAACAAAACTGTTTGATAATACATGTATACAATTTTCAATACCAGTTTGTTTAAAAAAAGCAATCTGCTTGATAAAATGCAGCTTAACATCAAAATAACAATTTCTAGCATAGCACATACATGAACACAGCTCTAAATTCAATGTAAAATACAGTAAAACTATGTGCAAGATTGATTTTTAATCTTGTAACATGCTTCAGTTATGCTTTAGTTACCTCAAAATTATCAATATTCAAACAGTCTTCCCAGCCCTTGGTTATTATCCAATCTAGTCAAACTTACTAGTTTTGTCTAAGAAACGTCTAATTATTTTTTTCGAACGGGCAATTATTGACACCAAATCCAACCACAAACTGCATTTTTCTACACGGACACTGCCCACTAAGAAAATGTTGGGAGCGACAACTAGCAATGAAATGAAACAAGAGGGCCATGATGGCCCTGAGGTCGCTCACCTGTATATAGCCCCTCCACCCCCCCCCACCGGGGCCAATTTTTACCCAAGGGCTTTTATTTGTTTATTTGAACAGACTTGGTAGACACCCATAAGAAGATGTTTCATGCAAAACATCTAAGTTCTAGCTTATTGAGTTTTTTAAAAGAAGATTTTTTAAGTTTTTACTATGTTTTACACTACTTAGTTTTACACATATAGTTAAAAACAATGACACCCCTCGGGCAGGGCCAGTTTTGATCCCCGGGCTTTTATTTGAACAAACTTTGTAGATATTTACTTAAAGATGTTTCATGCTTAATATCTAAACTCTAGCTATTTGGTTTTTTTCAAAGAAGATTTTTAAGTTTTTGCTATACACATATAAGGAAAATCAATGACCCCCGTGGCGGGGCCAGTTTTGACCCCAGGGCTTTTATTTGAACATACTTGGTAGACACCCATTAGAACATGTCTCATGCTAAATATCTTAGCTCTAGCTCTTTGGGTTCTTTAAAAGAAGATTTTTTAAGTTTTTACTACATGCTTATAGGGAAAATCAATGACCCCCTGGGGCGGGCCAATTTTGACCCCAGGGCTTTTATTTGAACAAACTTGGTAGACATTCACTAGAAGATGTTTCATGCCAAATATCTAAGCTCTAGCTCTTACAGTTCTTTAAAAGAAGATTTTTTAAGTTTTTACTATATGCATATAGGGAAAATCAATGACCCCCGGGCGGGGCCAATTTTGACCCCATGGCTTTTATTTGAACAAACTTTGTAGACATTCACTAGAAGATGTTTCATGCCAAATATCTTAGCTCTAGCTCTTTGGTTTTTTAAAAGAAGATTTTTTAAGTTTTTACTTTATGCATATAGGGAAAATCAATGACCCCCTGGGGCGGGGCCAATTTTGACCCCAGGGCTTTAATTTTGAACAAACTTGTAGACATTTACTAGAAGATGTTTCATGCCAAATATCTTAGCTCTAGCTCTTACAGTTCTTTAAAAGAAGATTTTTAAGTTTTTACTATTATGCATATAGGGAAAATCAATGACCCCCGGGCGGGCAATTTTGACCCCAGGGCTTTTATTTGAACAAACTTGGTAGACACTCACTAGAAGATGTTTCATGCCAAATATCTTAGCTCTAGCTCTTACGGTTCTTTAAAAGAAGATTTTTTAAGTTTTTACTATATGCATATAGGGAAAATCAATGACCCTGGGGCGGGGCCAATTTTGACCCCAGGGCTTTTATTTAAACAAACTGGGTAGACACTCACTAGAAGATGTTTCATGCCAAATATCTTAGCTCTAGCTCTTTGGGTTCTATAAAAAAAAGAATTTTTTAAGTTTTTACTATATGCATATAGGGAAAATCAATGACCCCCCGGGGCGGGGCCAATTTTGACCCCAGGGCTTTTATTTGAACAAACTTGGTAAATATTCACAAGAAGATGTTTCATGCCAAATATCTTAGCTCTAGCTCTTACAGTTCTTTAAAAGAAGATTTTTAAGTTTTTACTATATGCATATAGGGAAAATCAATGACCCCCGGGGCGGGGCCAATTTTGACCCCAGGGCTTTTATTTGAACAAACTTGGTAGACACTCACTAGAAGATGTTTCATGCCAAATATCTTAGCTCTAGCTCTTACGGTTCTTTAAAAGAAGATTTTTTAAGTTTTTACTATATGCATATAGGGAAAAACAATGACCCCTGGGGCGGGGCCAATTTTGACCCCAGGGCTTTTATTTGAACAAACTTGGTAGACACTCACTAGAAGATGTTTCATGCCAAATATCTTAGCTCTAGCTCTTTGGGTTCTTTAAAAGAAGATTTTTAAGTTTTTACTATATGCATATAGGGAAAATCAATGACCCCCCAGGGCGGGGCCAATTTTGACCCCAGGGCTTTTATTTGAACAAACTTGGTAGACACTCACTAGAAGATGTTTCATGCCAAATATCTTAGCTCTAGCTCTTACGGTTCTTTAAAAGAAGATTTTTTAAAGTTTTTACTATATGCATATAGGGAAAATCAATGACCCCCCCAAGGCGGGGCCAATTTTGACCCCAGGGCTTTTATTTGAACAAACTTGGTAGACACTTACTAGAAGATGTTTCATGCCAAATATCTTAGCTCTAGCTCTTACGGCTCTTTAAAAGAAGATTTTTTTAAGTTTTAACTATATGCATATATGAAAAATCAATGACCCCCTAGGGCGGGGCCAATTTTGACCCCAGGGCTTTTATTTGAACAAACTTGGTAGACACTCATTAGAAGATGTTTCATGCCAAATATCTAAGCTCTAGCTCTTAGGGTTGTTTAAAAGAAGATATTTAAAGATTTTTCTTTCGGTTGCCATGGCAACCAGAGTTCTGCATGGAATTAAATTCTTTGAACAATTTTTAAAGATGACCACCAAAGGAACATTCCTGTGAAGTTTGGATGAAATTGGCTCAGTGGTTTATGAGGAGATGTCATTTAAAGCAAAAGTTTACGGACGGACGCCGGACGGACGGCCAGACGCCGGACGAAAAGCGATCACAAAAGCTCACCCTGTCACTTTGTGACAGGTGAGCTAAAAACACCCACTTTACCTAAAAGAAAACAGTTTTCTTTAAACACATTCCCAAGATTTCATTGTTAAATAAAGAACTAAAGAAACATAACCTCACTTATCACACACCTGTGCCGATTTTGCGACTCCGTTTATATGGTATTGCACGGGGTTTTGATGTGCTTCATTAGCGTTTTCAAACATAGTGTAAAGACGCGCTAAATGTTAGCGTTATACTATAGGAGCGTCAATGAAAAATAGAATATTAAATTGGTGTAAGTTCATTCCTGAATTTATTGCACTTGTTAAATAAAATAATATTATGCTGGTCAGAGGCTCGCATAATATAATTTTATTCAACCCATGCAATAAATTCAGTATTGAACTTACACCCATTCAATATCCTCTATTTAGTTTCTCTCTCAATGATAATCAGGTTTTAAATCTACCATTTTTTAAAGCCACTAGCCTCCAGATGGTAAAATGAAAACAAGACAAAATTTTACCATAGGTTCTTGCATGGAACGTCTTGAGACTTAAACTTTTGTCACCTACATACAGTTCAACATTTTGATCTACAGAAGAATTTCAAAGTTTCTCGGAAAAGGTGTTTTTACTGTTTACAGAAATAGTAGCCCAATTAATTGTACTGTCAAAGTGAAACAAGATTCTTACCCGGAACAAAAATATCTCAGAATCATCAAAATATCTTGACTTAGTACTGTCTGCAAAATTTAGCCCAACTTATGCTAATACTAGTACTACACAGTAAGTAGCCCAACTAATTGTACTATGCAATGAGATTTATTCAGTGCAGGCAATCTCAATCACCTTATGAAAAGTGTTATTTCATAAAATATTTTTGAAGTACTTTTGGCTAAAGCATAAACATGACATAATCTAAAGCCTCTATGACATCAGCCCTTGTAACAGCAGCCATATAAATGCATTTTTACAAAAATCGTTGTGTTTTGTACAGGAGCCGCAAGACATTCACACAAATTCTTAAGGTCACAAGGTTGCTGCAATCACAGACTGATTTCTCAACATGCACATTATTTCTGCGATTTTTTGACAAATTATTGAAGTCTTAAGACAATCCCATGATAGATTATTGATTTCTTTAAGTTCTCATGTAAATTTTTTTTGTGAATATGCGACAACCGCAGGGCTGTCACACAAGCATCAATTGGCTACCTCGGGTCATAAGCAAATTCTACAATCACAAATCTGTCTAGATTGGCTTGGAATTTTCCTGCGACCTTTCTACAGCACAGATTTCTCTGCAAAACTTATGAACCAAATTTTGATCGGCTGATGTGATAGAGGCTTAAACATAACTAGTGTCATTTCTTTCCTAAAAATCACATTGTCCCACTGCTTACTCTAATTTTCTTGAAATCTTGACATTAAATAAAATACTGATGTAGAAAAACCAGAGATTAACATGGAAAAAAATCAAATTGATTATTTCACAACATTAGACAAACAATATACAGTAAATACAGAAAAGATCATTTGAAAATATTAAGGCCATCATTTCCAAAACTTTATAAGCCGCTTTTTAACATTTTTTTTTATCTCATGTGCTGCATTAAATGTTTGGATCAGACCCATTACGAAACCTAACCAGAATAACAAACGTTGATTTTTATTATATGCTTTTCGGTGGTTTATAGAAATATATCAGTGATATAAAACTGGTAATTTCACTGTTTGAAACAGTGAAATTACCACTTTGATAATTTCACTGTTTTGAATTTAAGACCCTTACATTGTTTCAGTGAAATACCAGCATGCACAGAGCTGGGTACCAACTTAATGACGTGACGTCGTAAATGTCGTCACGTTGTTTTATTATTTGGCGTGCTTTTCATTCAGTTTTAGGTTTAATGTCTTTTTAAAACGTTTTTTTTTGCATATAATAAAAAGAAAATTTGTTTAGTTTAGAGTAAGATCGAAAGATATTTAACCTTGTGAACACCAAAAGTTCATACTTCACTCATGGCTGCGCAACTCGTGAAATATACCTTTTGGTGCTCACTCGGTGAAATATATTCCGATCTTACACTGAACTAAACAAATATCCTCTATAACTTTATTTTTCATTTGCAATTACCCTATTGTGCATTTTGTGATAAAACAATTATTTTAATATTGTTCTTCTATACCATTTAAAGTATCAAAATATTAATACTTTCATTAAAATTGCCAATTTAACTGTGAAACATCAATTATCTGGACCTCAGTGGGCCATCACATAAAGGAGCTACATGTAAGCCAGACATTGTATGACGTTACTTTACATCATGGAATAATCGTTGAATGTCAGAATACAAGCGTGTCAGGTTCCTGGCTAGAATATATCAGACGTTATGGGCTTGTTATAGTTTTTGTTGGTCAAGTCTAACATCCTAATAAAGTCTGCGAAAAATAGGCAAAGCCCGAGACCCAGTTTAGTAAAATCCCATTCGGGCTAGCATAAAACATTAATTTATCACATAACTTAAGGAATTTAATTAAATAAGAGGATTTAATCATGATTCTTTGGACATGACAGTGTAATTATTTTGTTAAAATGTATTCATTTTCTACTTTTGTTAATAAAAAGCTCAAAATTAATGTAAATATAGTTAATATACGCTGTCTTAATTGTTTTTTGTTCCGCCAGATTTTCTAGCACAACATGCTATGGGTTTTTGAGCAATTTCGATATAACATTGCTTGCTTAAAGGGTGTAACAGTTTACCGGTATACCGATATATTGCAATATGAAAAAACAAATTTCGTACCACGGTACGATTTTTGGAAAACCGGTATTTTATCAAAATTATATTTTTCAATTAATTGCCTTCTAATTTTGTACAAATTTCACATAAAATCTTTAATTGGTGAATTTGTTGGCGCCAACGTAAGATAAAAGTATTCCGACAACTAGTACACTTAAAAGTCAATAAGCGGCCGCATAATTTACATTAGCGGCCCAGATGTGAAAGGCCACACGCGACTAGTTTTGTTTATCAAATTGTGTGACACTTTACTTCCTATTTATTCCTTACATTTTTATTAAGTTTCTACTAAAAATATATACACATAATAATAATATATAAATGTTACCCAATCTTTACATCAAAACATATACATGACAATATGTATACGCTTCAGCAAAATGGCAATATATTGCAACACGGTTTTTGCTGTATTGTTACACCCCTAGCTTGCTTAGAAGCAAAATATTTCAAAGCGACATTATATTTAAGACTTATATCTGGCACAATCATTGGTGGACTTTCTAGGTCTCTCTTCAGCGTTCACTCATAGTATATAAATTATGGGTACGGTGAAGACCTTAAGCTAGGCCTTTACTTTACATTATCCGGTGTAGGGTTGTGAGATCAGATAACTCTTGATGTTTAAACCCCTCAAAGTTAATTCATTTAAAACAATGATTATCTAATCAACTTGTCATTCAAATACTTTTAGCTGGATTTGGATTGTCTTCATATACTGTATTGTGCTATTTTGTGTATGTACTAATTTGTATATAGGCTAAGGCAATATCTCCCCTCTAGAACCTTGATTCTGATCCATAACAGACATACAGGTATAACAGTATGTTCAGGGGAGGACCCTAGATAATGTTGGTATAACTTTTGGTCCAACCCTTTTTTATGTACATTATATTTATGCTTAAGATAATGATATTTGATTGTGTTAATTTATCATGTACAAAATATACAATAAAATATTATTTAAAAAACTAAACTATAACAGTACGTCAAATATATATTTTCACTCCACAAATTTGAGACCAAATTGATGCTATGATCTGAACCTTAGAGCTACCACAGGCACGAGTATCGGACCTGGGAAGAAAAAATATGACCAGATTGATAATAAAACCTGTGTTCATCTTTAAAAAGTCAAAAAAAAAAAAAATTGTAAATAATGACCTCCTTTAAAAATATACTATAAGTTAAGAGAAGGCCGGAAACTCCAGATTCGAGCCTACTAGCAAGTGATTCATTTCCCGGGCCGTTGTGAAAACAATTGGCCAGACAATTAAAAAAAACCTTTATCACTATTTTACGTTTGTATTAAGCTTCAAAATGAGACCAACCCAAAGTCTCTAGCCCTACCAGTTCATGAAATATCTATCAGGAAACGAGCGAACTCGTGCTAAAAATCCTTGGTAGACAGAATTGCGGCACAACGATTCGGTACGTAAACATAAACTAATACATGTATGCCAGCTGAGTACCGGTCAAAATCACTTGAATTTACTAAATAATATTACTAAATACATTAAGTTGGACCACTCACAACCATCAGTAGCATCTGATGCACGCGAAATTTGAATTTCAAACCTTTCCACGGTCTTTATCTATCTATCTATCTATCTTCCATATAGTCAAACCCCTGCTGAGGACCTAGACTTGACACGCGTCAACTGACAAGAATGTTAGTAAAAGAGCTGAAATAAAAGAATATAAAAGTAAAGGAAATGAGTATATTGTTAAAAACAGGTTAAAAACAGAAAAGGTATTTTAGGGAGACGTATGTTCAATCCGGCTTACAGCCAGACTGAACTCGGGGCCAGACAAGTTTATGATTTCAGGTGGTAAAGCATTCCAGTGGACAATTGTTCTTGGGAAAAATGAATATTTATAGTAATCAGTTTTAGTTTGGACTTTTTGGAATGCATGGAGATGGCATGTTCTAGATGATCTTGTAAGAGGGACGATATACTTTGGGAAAGGAATAGCCACCTGGTCATGCAGGATGTTGTGAAACATGACCAGGCGTTGGTCAATACGCTGAAGGTCAAGGCACCTCCATTGAAGGGAAGTCAACATGTCAGTGACACTTGACATACGGCCAAAGTCATGTTTTGACCCACCTAGCAGCCCTTCTCTGGACTGACTCTATCTGGTCAATGAGAGTTCCTGTGTAGGGGGACCAGACCGTGGAGCTGTACTCAAGCTGGGGTCTGACAAGTGTCTTGTATGCGGTTGACTTTAATCTTTCTGAGTGAACCTTGATGTTTCGGCGTAGAAAACCAAGTGTTTTGATTCGCCTTTGTTGTGATGTTGTTTATGTGTTTGTTCCATGTTAAATCATTTGATATTGTAATGCCAAGGTATTTTGCAGATGGAACTGTTTCTAATCAGTGATTTCTTTCACTTAATTGGGAAGAGGCCTTAGCCTCTTGATTTTGGGAAAAATTATCACTTAAATTGCTCATTTGGGAAGTAAAAAAGCTGGTTTAAGTTAAGATTTTTGGGAAAACTGCATGATTTTAAAGAAAATTTCAATTGGGAAGAGGCCTTTTTTCGGAGTCTGTTATATAAGTAGGAAAATCACTGCAAATGTGGTGTTATGTAGAAGGTATTTTGTTGGAATGACTGTTTTTCGTTTTGTGATTTGGATAACCTGGCATTTTGATGGATTAAATTGCATGTCCCATTTTGTTTCCCATTGTTCAAGTTGGTGTAAGTCATGTTGTAGTAAGCTAGAATGAGAAGCGACAGTCAGAGATAGATAGATGGCTGTGTCATCAGCAAATAGGCGGACTTTAGAGGATTGGACACATTCAGGAAGGTCATTGATGTATATAAGAAATAAGAGAGGTCCGAGGACCGAGCCCTGGGGAACACCGGAGGAGACTGGTATGGAGCTGGATGTGGAGCCATTTACCACCACGGACTGTGACCTGTTATCAAGAAAAAACCTTTGATCCATTTAAGAGTCTGACCCCTTATACCGTAGAAATGCAGCTTATACAGGAGTTTTTCATGGTTGACCATATCAAAGGCCTTAGAGAAGTCAAGAAGGATTAAGTCTACTTGGCTTCTCTGATTTACTGACTGTAGGATATCATCTATAAGCATTAATAATTGGGATTGACATGACCTTTTTTCTCGGAAACCATGCTGCAATTCATAGAACAAGTTTGATCTAGTAAAGTGCTTTGTTATACTGGAGGAGACAATGTGTTCCAGGGTTTTACACAAGATACAGGTAAGAGAGATAGGTCGATAGTTGGCTGGGTCTGACTTGCTACCTTTTTTAAAGACAGGGGCGACATTTGCCATTTTCCAGATGTCTGGTAGAGTGCTGGACTGCAGTGATTTCTGGAAAAGTTTGGACACTATAGGGGCTAATTCTTTACTGGTATTTTTGAGCACAATGGGTCTAATTTGATCAGGTCCTGCAGCCTTATGGGGGTTGAGGTTTTTTAAAAGCTTCTCAACACCTTTAACAGAGATATCAATATCACGCATGGGGTTATGGGGGCTAAATGGTGTGTGGGGAACCTCTCTACCTGTATCTGCCTGATCCTGTACCTTCATATCAGCAAGGAATTTAAGAGAAACAGGGGATTTAGAAGTGAAAACTGATTGAAATTGTTCATTTAGTACTGTTGCCTTGTCTTGATCTGATGTATACAGTTTATTGTGTTTTCAGTGAGTCAATGCCAAAAGAATCTTGTTTTGAATGTTTTAATTGTGAATATAGATTTTTGGTGTTTGGTCTGGTTTGTGTTTGTTTCATGTTCTTGAGAGATGTTGTTGTTAATGTTTAGTATATCTTCTAAGTAATTTTGATAGGCTAACTTAGTTTCTTTCTGCAGAGATGTTTTAATACTGAGATATTTTTCTCTAGATTTATTTGAGTTATGGCTCTTGTACAGTACTGCTTGTAGGCTTTGTCCCTTTTCCTGTATAAACGTTTGAGGTTGACCTTGATCCATGGGAGTTTATTTTTGGAGGATGACCATTTTGATGGGATGAAAGTATTGACCCCTTCCTCAATTGAGCTGGAGATTCCTTTCTACGCCATTGTCAATCAGCTGTTCGATATTTTGTAACGAGTCTTCTGATTGGCCAATAGCAACGAAAACCGCAACGTTTCACACAAGGATGCCTAATGGCGTAGAAAGCGATTGAAAGACCGTGAAAATGTTTGAAACTCAAATCTCGTGTGTATCAGTCTATCAGATGCTATTGACAGTTGTGAGTGGTCTCATTCAATGAATTTAGTAATATTATTTAGTTAATTCAAGTGATTTTGACCCGTACTCAGCTGACACACATGTATTAGTCTATGTTTACCTGTTTACGTACCGAATTGTTGTGCCGCAATTTTGTCTACCAAGGATTTTTAGCACGAATTCGCTGATAGATATTTCATGAACGGGTAGGGCTAGAGACTTGGGGTTGGTCTCATTTTGAAGCTTAATACAAACGTGAAATAGTGATAAAGGTTTTTTTTAATTGTCTGGCCAATTGTTTTCACAACGGCCCGGGAAATGAATCACTTGCTCGTAGGCTCGAATCTGGAGTTTCCGGCCTTCTCTTAACTTATAGTATATTTTTAAAGGAGGTCATTATTTACATTTTTTTTTTGGTTTTTGACACTTTTAAGATGAACACAGGTTTTATTAGTCCAATATATTAGACGTTACAGGCTTGTTGCTTTGCCCAGAAGCAAAAATATCTCAAAGCGACGTCAGGGTGCATAGAAAAACCGGAAAGCACCGGATAGCACCGAAAAACCGGAAAGCACTCAAATTTCTCATAAAAACATATGAAAACGTTAATTAATCGGTTTGAAAGTGTTACCAATCGATTTATTAGATTAAAATCTTTCAGACAAGTCATTTTTATATTTATATATTGATAATTATTACGAGTATTTAGGAAAATAGATATATCGAGTGCTTTCCGGTCCTGTTAAGATACATGTACATTACCGGATAGCAAAGTATTGTTTATCAAAGTAATACATGAAAACTTTATTTTATTGGTTTGAAAGTGTTACCAATCGATTTATTAGATCAAAATCTTACAGACAAGTCATTTTTATGAAAATATATTGATAATTATTACGAGTTTTTAGGAAAATGAATATATCGAGTGCTTTCCGGTCCTGCATGCTAAGGTACATGTACTTCACCGAATAGCAATATAGTTTATCAAAGTAATACATGAAAACGTTATTTTATTGGTTTGAAAGTGTTACCAATCGATTTATTTGATCAAAATCTTTCAGACAACATGTTTTTATAATAATAATATGATTATTATAACGATTATTTAGGAAAATAGATATATCGAGTGCTTTCCGGTCCTGTGAAGTTACATATACATTACCGAATAGCAATATATTTTCTCAAACAATCACATAAGATCTTTGTTTTATTGTATTGTTAATGTTACCCAATCGATTTATTAGGTATCATACAGTATTATTTCATGTTTTATTCTAAATTCTATGATTATTTAAAAGATTTATGAATGTTAAAGAAATTGAGAATGCTTTCCGGTTTTGTTAAGTATATGTACATCACCGAATAGCACTCGAATTTTCCATAAAAAAACGTATAACCTTCATTTTATTGAATTGAAAACGTTACCAATCGATTTATTAGGAAAAAATCTCCCTGACATTATTTTTTTATAATTATTATTACGAATAAAAAAAAATATATATTAAAATAGATATATCGAGTGCTTTCCGGTCCTGCACATTCTATCATTGCTTTCCGGTCCTGTGAAGAAAATAATAGTAATACATCACCGAAAAACACTGGTCCTCTTACCTCAGACATACAGATGGTATATAAATATTTAAAATGTATGTACCTTGTCTAATATATTAATATATTTATTTGTTGTAGGCTATATGGAAGACAAGAGGATTCAAAATAGCAGGAAGAGAAGAACAATAATTGTTTCAGTGATGTTTTTTTTATTTTTGACAATAAACAGTGCAATAAATAAAAATAAACGAAACTAATTACTAAGAACAAAATAAACAGATATAAAACAGAACTTAGCAAACATATATACATACATAATTGAAAAATAAGTATGATATTGAAATCAATCAAGGCACACTTCACGCCTCGTTTATTACACGTGCACACGCTGATTGAACGGACACACGCTGATTTAATTATCACATTTAAAGAGGTGTTAAAAATTCACAATAACTTGATGTATTTAACTGATTAACTCCGTCATGATTTTTGATATTTTATTTAAGAGATATTCCAATTTAGATTTAATAGCACTACTAGCATTTAAATAAAAATTATGGTAATGGATTAATTTTGTTGAGGTTTATATACAATTTTATTCAAATAAGAGTACATTTTAATAGCACCTTGATATAAAGTTCTAAGAGATTCCGTATATATCCGTTACAAACATTTCTTTTCATGAGTGCCGTAATAATCTTCATTAAACAAAATTAATTTTATATCAAAAGAGTGTGTAGTTAATTGCAATTTCTAATTATCTAATTTAATGTGCATGTAAAGGACAGTGTCTAATTAATGCAACTTTGATGTGCAGGTCGGTACTCTCAATTATCATAATTGTATACAATTTGATTAAATCATCACCTTTATGTGCTTCAATATACAAGGTCTTTAATCAGCATGGATTAGCACGTGTGATAAACAATACAACAACTACTGTCTTCCACTGATGACCACATTGCTTTTCGGTACACATAGTATGGTCAAAATAAAGACATAACTGAACGAAAATTTATAAGTTTTTCTTTATTTTACATGAAATATAAAAATATAATAATAAAATATGGTTCAATGCTTTGAATAACTTCTTGGTACTTTTTACACATCATCTTTCTGTCCTTCACACAACCTATAAAATATTAGAGATATATGGTATGAGTAAGATTGAAAAATTGTGTAACTAATCATAATATTTTTAAATAAAATAAGTTCAACTTAATAAATCAATTTATAACACTTTCACATAATTAATGTGAAGGATTAGTGTGATTTATATAAATATTCGAGTGCTATTCGGTAAAGTAGATGTACTTTAGCATTACCGGAAAGCAATCAATATACAACTTTGTAGCAGTTTTGAAAATCGCGTAATGAAACATAAAATATTTATAAAAACGTCATGATATACAGATCTTCAACTACTAAATAGATTGAAACCACTTTCAAACCAATAAAATAAAGTTTTCATGTATTACTTGGATAAACAATATTGCTATTCGGTAATGAACATGTATCTTAGCAGGACCGGAAAGCACTCGATATATCAGTTTTCCTAAATACTCGTAATAATTATCAATATATATTTATAAAAACATGTTGTCTGAAAGATTTTGATCTAATAAATCGATTGGTAACACTTTCACACCAATAAAATAAAGTTTTCATGTATAACTTTGATAAAACAAAATTGCTATCCGGTAATGAAGATGTACCTTAGCAGGACCGGAAAGCACTCGATATATCTTATTTTCCTAAATAATCGTAATAATAATCATAATATAATTATAAAAACGGTTTGTCTGAAAGATTTTGATATAATAAATCGATTGGTAACACTTTCACACCAATAAAATAAAGTTTTCATGTATAACTTTGATAAACAAAATTGCTATCCGGTAATGTACATGTATCTTAACAGGACCGGAAAGCACTCGATATATCTTATTTTCCTAAATACTCGTAATAATTATCAATATATTTTTATAAAAATGACTTGTCCGTAAGATTTTGATCTAATAAATCGATTGGTAACACTTTCAAACCGATAAATTAAAGTTTTCATATGTTTTTATGAGAAAATTGAGTGCTTTCCGGTTTTTCCGTGCTATCCGGTGCTTTCCGGTTTTTCTATGCACCGTCATAAGACTGACATATACTTACATATTGACATAATATGAAAAAGGCAAAGCCTCAAAGCGAGCTCGATGTACTTTTTACGTGAAATAATCGCTCATTTTAATTTAATGTAAAACTTAAAACGTTTGCGACATTAAAATAGCGTACTTGATTTGTTTGTTTTGCACGCGTTGTTTGGCGCTACATTGTGACGTCACGTAAACAATACTTTAAACGTCTGTACAGCGTTAACAACTGAATAAAAGATATTGGTGTTCGAATTCATTTTCTTAGTTAGACCATTTTCTTTCATTCTAGATAGTTTTCACAACAAAATTCGACAAAAAAATTGTTTTTATTTATCAGATTTCAAACAAAATGGCGCCTTCGATTTTCATTTTTTATTCACAGCTTCCGTTATTCTGGTTCCCTGTCCAATTATGGTTCCCATAGACGTGCGCGGGTGACCAGTCTACATGCACATCCGTTTTCAGCCAGAATTCTTCAGTTTTTATCGTTATCTTTAAATTCGAAAGGTTGCGATGTGTCCAATTCGGTACTTTGGACGAAAGTTTTCAAAACCATCACTTAGCAGGTACTCGCGTTACCGTTAAGCTCGCTTTGCGAGCAGGCCCTTCGGGCCAGCTCGTCGAGCTCGCTAATATGAAAAAGGCAAAGCCTCAAAGCGAGCTCGATGTACTTTTTACGTGAAATAGTATGAAATAATCGCTCATTTCAAATGCAGTATATAGTGCGTGTGACGTCACACGTACTGTGTTAATTATGGCCCCGCCCCTGTCGTGAAATGAATAACGAGTTTTGAAAACGTTGATAAAAATTTGTTTATTTTATTTCACTCTATAATTTTTCAAGCGAAATAAAGATTATTCAAAGTGAAATAAATGTAAAACTTAAAACGTTTGCGACATTAAAATAGCGTACTTGATTTGTTTGTTTTGCACGTGCTGTTTGGCGCTACATTGTGACGTCACGTAAACAATAGTTTAAACGTCTGTACAGCGTTAACGACTGAATAAAAGATATTGGTGTTCGGATTCATTTTCTTAGTTAGACCATTTTCTTTCATTCTAGATAGTTTTCACAACAAAATTCGACAAAAAATTGTTTTTATTTATCAGATTTCAAACAAAATGGCGCCTTCGATTTTCATTTTTTATACACAGCTTCCGTTATTCTGGTTCCCTGTCCAATTATGGTTCCCATAGACGTGCGCGGTTGACCAGTCTACACATCCGTTTTCAGTCAGAATTCCTCAGTTTTTATCGTTATCTTTAAATTCGAAAGGTTGCGATGTGTCCAATTCGGTACTTTGGACGAAAGTTTTCAAAACCATCACTTAGCAGGTACTCGCGTTACCGTAAAGCTCGCTTTGCGAGCAGGCCCTTCGGGCCAGCTCGTCGAGCTCGCTATTAATGACAAAATATTCAAGAGACATATAAAACAGTTCATTCTCTCAAGAAAACAATGTTGTATTAGTTTCCTAAATAACTTGCATGAATTAATGTGTTAATGTTCATCACATTGTCATCCAATCGCCTGTTGTCCCATTGAATCTTTCCAAGACAATCGCTGATCGCATAACAATGTAGTAATCTGATCCATGGGTAATTAAAACTGTGATAGAACCGCTGAATGACAAATGCCAATTGCTTAATTTAATTAGTTATAAGTACTAAACATGTATTTAAATTCTAAATTTGATTATTTCTAAAATCAATCATATTGCAAAAAAATTAGCCTACCAAAGTTAATTCCTTCTAAGGCAACGGTATATTGATAAATATGTAAATAACAAACGGGAGTCCGAGTAGACTATGTGCCGGGAGCATCTTTTAAAAAGTATAGATCTATATGAGGTCTAGAAATGAAACAAAATTGAAATCAGATCGAAACATAAGCTATTAAAGAAAATATAGAATATTTATTTTTTTGCGATTTTGCGAGACAGCTGTGCCGTGAAGGAGGTAGTCATGTAACCAAGGAGATAGCTCTATAATGTGAAAGAAGACCACCAATGATACTAGTATTGGATAAGAATGTAAAAAGCTTCCCGTGATAAAATATCTTTAGGATGTTGGTATGATGGGTATTTTATGGAGAAAGAATCCAATTATTTGACTGTTAGGATTTTGGAAATATTTGTTTCATACTAGCAGTTGTTCGTGCTACATTATTCACAAAATGATCTTATTTTTATTGTTACAGGTCCCAACTTCAGGATAATAAGTAAGCTATAATAATGCGAACACTGTGTACAAACACATTTTATATGTACATATAAAATTACCTAACAGCAACATAGTAGGAGCACATTGCTCTAAACAATTTAGCATGCCTGAGAATTTGAAACATCACATAGTAACCGTTCACATGGGGAAAAGAAATATGATTGCGACAGTTGTGACAAGAAATATTTGTGTTCCCTATTATAAATGCCCAGGGAGTTTTCATTTTAGCTAACTTAGCTACAGTGTTTCCAGCTATTCAGAAAGCTATGCATTTTTTCCTTTCAAACACATTTCATATCCAGTAATGCTGAATAATGAAAATAACGTAAGCATTGTGCAAAAGTGACGCAGACTTGAGATGCAATTCTGTGGCCGAAACGAGTACCAAGGAAAGATGATGAACCAATATTTTGTATTTTATTTTTATTGTACATCAAATCGAGAGAAGTGAATAAGCACATAGGGTTCCTTCAGTGTGACGATAACAAATAACACAAATTTATCAACTTTACGTTTGTTGGAAATCTACATGGTTTAGCATTCTTCGAATTTCGATATTTGGTGTAAAATACATTTCATATCCAGTAATGCTGAATAATGAAAATAACGTAATTGTGTTCCCTATTATAAATGCCCAGGGAGTACAACAAATATTTCTGCCTCAGCTGACGTTTGAACTCAGATCTCATTCCAATACAGGAAATTGTTTTCTATCAATTGAATCGTTCCACTAAAGAGACATACATCACTTAGTCTACAATAACAAGCTTATTATATTTTATTATCTTGTAAATAAAAACATGAACATGTAGCGAATACAATTCTTTAAAAGAAATAAAGAGTAAGTTAAATAATGAGCTCTAGACAAATAATATAATAGAGAACTGTAAGATGATGCTAAATCTAATTATTAAAGTCAAAAGGTAATTATGCATAATTTGAAGACATGAATTTCAAATTTCAAAGCAGTACTGAACCAATCTTAATAAATCTATAGTTTTTATTGTTGTATCATGTAAGGAATAAAGGACAATTACAGGATGTTTGTTATGTGAAATTCTAAGTACTTCACATTAACAAGGATTAAATTACATGTCAATGTCTTTCTCCCATGCTTATGACATGGAAATTCGTTCACCGTGAGTAAAGAAGTAAGAGCTGTCCGAAAGCAGTCCTCTCGACTTTATCAATACGTTATAGTAAACAAGAGCTTGGGTAATGTAAGTATTAACAAAGAGGAAACTTTCATTCACAAAAATAAAATAATGTACATGATATATTGTCATCAGTCTTGTATATTAACCAAAGTATTTGATTCACAAAGTACTTTATTTCAGTCAAAATCCATGCCAGAATGATTGCTCTTGGAATTTGACATTAAATCAAGCTTCATGTTAATACAAACATTATTTGTTTTTGAAAGATTAATGCCGAATAATTTTCTAAATTCATAAAGAGCCATAATTCAGTCTAAATCCATATCAGGTATGCTCTTTGGATAGTCACGCTCAATTATGATAATGAAGAAATGTTTCAAGTGACTCCCAATTATGATCCCAAAATGTTCATTATGTTTCAAGTTATTTTGTATCTCTACGGACATTGGACAGTGACTTTCTATTATGCTCTCAAATAAGTGTGAAGTTACAAGCAAATATCGCTAGTGGTTGATGAGATATTATTTTGCATGTTAAACTTTGTCCAAAGCGTATTTAAATTTAATAGACTAAAGCCGTTGACGACGCCAACGATGACGCCGACGCCCGGGTGAGTAGGATTGCCCCACTATTCGTTGGTAAAACAAACTAAACATATGACCTTAGAAGTCGGTTAGTGGTTTCTGAGTTAATACCATAAAAGGCATTAAATAATAATAATAATAAAAATAATAATAAAAATAATAATAATAATAATAATAATAATAATAATAATAACAACAACAACAACAACAACAACAACAACAACAACAACAACAACAACAACAACAACAACAACAACAATAATAATAATAATAACAATAATAATAATGACTTGGTGTATCTCACATATTCTTTTTGACTTAAATCCATGTTATTGGAAGCTGTGTATGTTATATACATCAAACTATAATTTATCACACTCATCACTGTGACTGAGAAATACGATTGTTTTAGAACTATTTGAAAAGTGGAGATTCATGTAAAAAGGTCTTGTTTAAATTATGAT